>NW_020272988.1:514734-557200 GCF_003268045.1 Sipha flava
GGGGGGGGGGGGGAAATGTAGCTGATTTTTTAACAAACACTATATATAAAAATCTTTATTTTTAAACATGGAAATTATATTATATTAATGATATTATTAATTATTATTGATGATGTTTATATTATTAAATCTATTTTTCTGGTTTTTTTTGCCAATTCGTCCAGTACTTCGTCTACAGTTATATTGACAACCTCACGATGAACAACCATAGTGGTCAAATCATTGAAACGACTCTAAAATAATATAATTATACAATTCATATAATAATATAATATATTATGTTAAGCATTAAGTACTAAATTTAAATTTCATACATTCTTATAAATAAACTATAAAGGAAATGATAAAAATCTAAAAAGTTTGTTTCAATTAATATTTTAGTGTTTTATGTTTGAACTGTTAATTTTATTCGAGCCTAGAGACTGTATAATAACTAATAAGTACAGTATATTTATTTTTTTAAATAGAAAATAGATGAATATCTATATTATATTATGTATAATATGGATGAATTATAAATATTTAAAAAAAGGTCACGGGGGGATCTATCCCCCTCATACCCCCCGTTTGACCGCCACTGGTCTAGGTTCACATTTAATTAACGACGCGGCGGGTGTAGAAACCGCGGCGTTATAAATAATATTTGTTCTCTACTGCCGTCGGTTTTGATTTTCCCCATTGAAGACACAGCTGTTAACAAAATGTACACATGCATTAACTACGGTACGCGATCATGTCGGTTTGAATTCGTCAACTTGTATTTTTAATTCGGTATACAACGTTTTGTGTGCAGTGCAGGCAGGTCACGGGAGGGTTTAAGGAGGTGACTAAGGGGGCTTAGCCCCCCCCCCTTGGGACTAAGCTATCTATTTTACAAAGAAAAGTATTATTATATATTAATAATTATAATAAAATATCGTCAACGGTCATTGATGAATATGGTGCCTATTTTATATATTTTTTTTATAAATAAATAGCTCACTTTTGTTGTTAATTATATGTATTTACCTATATTTTAAAATGGTATTAGATTAAAATTGATACCAATAATGTAACTATTTAAGCTTTGTCATTATTGTGAAAAAAATAACTTATTTATGAGGGACTCAAAAACATATTCTGCAATTTAAAATTTTATATAGATTTAAATACCAACCAACTAAATTTTTAAATCTCTATTAGCCCCTCCCTTAGTTAGTGATAAAACCCGCTCCTGGAACAGGTAACCGTTTGCTATTAAACCACTGTTACATTTGCATAGTTATTTTGAACAAATGGTTACGACGGTTGTAAAATACTTATGCGAATTACCATGTGTTGTTTTTAATCCTCAATGTACTATGTATAATAACTGTATAATAATATTATAACATAATAATTATCATGTCAGTAACATTTTTAATTGCTACGATGAATTGTAAATGTAATTAAACCCCGATTTTTCTGGTGATACCTCCTAAGACATTGTAATTTTATCAGTGAAATTTGTGATCAAAAACGTTTAATATAAATACCGAATTTTAACATTGAACGAAATTAAACACATGGAAAAGATATTGAAAATAACTAAACAAAATAAACGAATTGTTTATTATAGTCCATCAAATAAAATAACAATAAAGGCGGAAAACAATTTATTATTGTGAAATCTTAATATATATCCTACATATATTCCAAAACTTAGGGTAGAAGAAAAAACTACAGTATTACACGTAATTAATGTAGCATTAACCCTATAATGCATGATTTTTTTTTTATTTTGAAAAAATTATTTTTGGATAGATCTGCTTGTAAGCTTAATAAATGGGTAAAAAAAAAAAAACTAAAAAAAAATTTATTTTAATTTTTAAAAGTTGGAAAAGGTAATAATTACCTTTTTCATTACTTATTTATATTTTTCGTAAATATATATGGGTATGCATTATAGTGCTCTAAAGTAACAATTATTGATTGATCCAATACAATAAAATAAATATTTATAGCTATGATAGCTATGCCGAAATGGATAATAAATTATTAAACGTCTAAATATAATATGATATTTAGACATTTAATAATTTAGCTGCAGTTCAATACAAGATAAGAATTTAATACCTGCATTTTACGATCAACGTAATAAAATGAAATACTGATAAACGTTATAATTTTATGAAGTAACATAATTCAGATAAAAAAAGTCGCGAGTTAAATCATCAGGGAAAAAGTAGCCAAATATTTGATAAGTACTGAAATTCAAAACTTGATAAGAAAGTTCGGAATTACAAGTAAATTATACATTTTGGGTAGATAATTTTAACGTTTCCAAGTTATACCCAATTTTTATTTTTTTCTCTAAAGTTCCTAATTTTGGGATTTTGAGTTACGAGTAATATAAGTTTCATTTTTTATATGCAACTGCAATATTGAATTATATTGTGAAAGAAGGCCATCAAGTATACTATCAAGATTTTCCATGCCATCATTAATATCCAAACTAATAGCTAATAAGTTTATATAATTAACAAATATATCTAATTAAATAGTTCAATAGTTTCTAAAATTCTATCAAATGCTTATAAAATAACAATATTTTCGTCATATATACCTTGTTCGTCACTAGAATCCAAGTTAGCATCAGAATCCAACGGAAGTTCATATTCCAAAAATTCTATTATTTCTCTGTCTAATAAACTTCTTTTACGCATTTTGAAAAAAACACTTATTTATGATTATGTAAAATTATAAAATACAAAATAAATACAGCACCGAATTATATTGAAAAATACGTACGTCCGGTGAACGCTAAATGCATACTATTGTACATATGACCAACAGCCGTACATTATCGATTGATAAATCAAATATTGGGCTTATCTGTATAATCTTGTAAATAATCTAAAGTTTAAATATACTTCAACGAGATTATTTATAAATTCCAAGAAGTTAAAACCATTATAAAATTATATTTTTGAAAGAAAATCTGAAATAGTAGGTAACGAGAATATTATTAATTGGAATATGGAATAGAACACTAGAAGGGAATAATGTGTTTGAGACATAGACCTTATACCAATAGACGGAGCATCACTGGTTGGCGGGGTTGGGGTGGCGCGGTCACGACTATTCTCATATCAGTGTTGTCATTTACGTCTGACCGCTGGAACTATACTCATGCTCCGTTTATTAGTATAAGGTCTATGGTTTGAGGTGAGTTGCATAAACGTTCTTTAAACTGATAAGGCGATAATGGTCCGGTAACTAAAATAGAGTAATTTTTTAAATTTGACTACTTATTTTGTTGAATATTTGTTCATTAACAATTTAATCAATGTAATCTTTAAAATCTTCTTCGTCTAGTGAAGATATATATATATATATTTATATATATATATATATATATATATATATATATATATTTATACAATACAATTTTATTAATAAATCAAATAAGTAACAGTAAAAAAACTTTATTTATTTCGAATCACTAATTAGGAAATAACATCAACAAATATATAAAAATATGATTATGGTTTATTCGTAACCTCATAGAATTATGATCATGTTTATTTTAGATATGTCAGTTGACATTATTTTCGCTATTTATCGAATAAAATGTGGTTTAATTTATTTGGTAGCGTAACTATCAATAAAATGAATTTTTCGTTTGTTCTTTACACAACACTTCAATAATGATACCGATCAGCAGTGGCAGTCAAATAATTTTGTCATAGGGAGGATTAAAGAAATTAGGCATAATATCACTAAAAAGATAAAACAAAGGATCACTTAATTAAATAATTTACTAAGTTTTAAAGTACGAACTGTAAAAATATATTTATAAATAAAATATGTTTAGAGCTAATGTTGTTTGCAACAGCAAAGTAGTCGTTATTTTAGATTTAAACATTATAAATATCTTACGTCTTATGAGCACAAATGACAAAAACAAAAGCAGAACACATATTGTTTATAACGTCAACCGTTGAACTAAAAATTGGTAAGAAATTCTAGGTATTATCATAATAACCGCATCAACAGCCGCTTTAGGTTATTGGTAATTTCTAAAAGATATAATAGAAATAGAAATGTATTTTCGAAGTAAAAACACGTTTGTGAAACAGCTACAGCTGTAAGTTGACAGTATAGAGTTATTACGATTGACAGGGTTATGGGGGATATATTACTTTTAAACCCTCACCCCTTTGACTAGCATTGCCAATCAGTAAAATTTTATAAAATGAATAAGTTGAAGGTCCATTAACACGTTTACAGATTCTTTGTTATGTAAAATCCACTTTAAGTACTCTAGAATAAAAATACAAAGAAAAAGTATTTCTTTAAGTATTTAAATACATAATTTGAAAAGTATTTTAATAGTATTTTCAAGTACCAAAAATTATTTAAATATTAATATATAATACTTAACACGATCGGTACAGCTCCATCGATTAATAGTTAAATTTTTTCAATCATATTCTGCCATATAATGGATCGAAAGTTAATCATGTAATATATTATTAAACTCAAGTGTGTTTCCTGCTGATTTATACTATTTAACATAAATTATTATCTGATTATAACCGTTTTTTATCGGTTGTTACCGAGAGCAACACCATACATCGTTCACATCATTGTACGGTGTATATTTTTTTTTATTGTTCAATACCATAATATTTACATAGGGATAGATTATTTGATTCTCGTTAAATCAACCATAAAGTAATTTTAATTTTCTATTGACAATTGGAAATAGATGTAAATGAATGTCACATTTGTCAATTTGCACAAACGTGATTTAAATTCGGGATTGTAGATTCACCAACATAAAGTGATGACGTGACGCGCACAATCAGTTTGAATGTTATATTGCAGAAGCCGACTTTAGATATTTGTTTTATAAAACAATTCCAGAGAAACACGATAACTCAAAAAGTATATACGGTCGATAATTAAAAACAAATAATGGTTTTAGAAATCCTACGAGGATGATCAAAACTTGTTTTATTTTTTTTATTACGATAACACTTTGGTTAAAGTCAGAAGTGTCTACGACGGTCAGTGGTTATTACTTGTTAGTGTTATAATTTATAACCCGTGACGTATTTAGGGGGGGCTGGGCCCCGGGTTGTATATTTTAGAGATAAATTTGATATAATACGTTACCTAGGTCATTTGGGTGATAAAAAAAAGTAATGATACTAATAAAATTATTATTGTGGTTTTCATTTGTTACAAAACATGGATTGATAATACTAAGAATCAGAACATAGAAAAGTATATTGTAGTTTACTAGTTTGAGAATTGAGATACACAGAATAGGTGAAATCAGAATTGATACTAATAAGATATTATATGGGCTCTTATGGCCAAAAATATTTCATAAACAGGGTTAGACGGTCGTGCAATAATAATCTTAGTTCGTAACGTTTATTGGTTTATGTACTCGTTATTTTTTTTTCAAATAAACCTATTGCTAAAAAAATTTAGGCTGGCAAGGGGTTGTTTTTTTTCTTACCTGGGTCGCGAAATTCCTAAAGACATCTCTGCTTCTAACACTTAGCGTATAACAATAAGTTATACAAATAAATATTTCTTCACAGCACGGAAGTATTTACTATTAACGTTTTAATTGATTAAAACGTATACAGTGAGTTTCGGTAACAGTGATGTAGTAGAAACAATTTCGGTTCATGTTTAATACTTTACATAATGCAGTACAATTTTCAATTCCAATGCGAAACCAATATAATACCATTCACGCTCTATAATACAGGGTTTAGACGTATAAATTACATTACATATTATTATAATGTGTTTGTAAATAAGTTGTTGTATTATATTGCCAATGCTTATTAACTTTTGCAATTTTCGCTCTCGTATTTTTGCGTGTGGATTTAATTTAATTCCTTTAACGAGAAATGATTTCACTCGGAATAAAATATTAACGAAGGTCGTGGTATTTAACGAGATATATTACGTACACCTCCTCCGGCGATGATACAGTGGGACGAGGGGGACGTTCGTGCATTCGAATTAACGTTGCCGCTGCAGGTGGTAACACAACTCTGTCGTCGGTACGTACCCTCCGGCGTTTCGTACACATCCGTTACAACACCGTTGATTTTTTGGTGAAATTGATGGTTAGTAGAGACACTTAAGAGGTACCCAACGAGAAGGCGATTTCGGTGGTTTTCTGTACACGCCCCAGCTGATTAGATACGTTTCCACCGGAATTTTTGTTAAGCCGCAGTGGTCTCGCTCGTTGTTCACAGGTGACTATGCACTGACTGGCACTGCAACGGCGGACCGGATATTACAATAATAATTAATAGTAGGCACTGTATAATAATACCCGCATTAAAACATTAGACGTCTCATAACCGCATTTAGTCGTTTTCGCTTGGAGGCCCGTACAATGCATAACCCTGCGTTGCTTCCAACACGCAGTAACGCACTGTTGTGTGTAAGAACGAAGCTCTGAAAGTGCTACGATTCGGGATTCGGGAAACTTTTTCGGAACACATAAAATGTTTTTTTTTTTTTTTATTCGAATTTTTATTCGAAACTCTCGAAATTTAATGCATATTTGTTTACGGCCAATCGAAATCGTTTTCGTGTACCAAAACAACCGCAAAGTACCTACATTGATTATTGAATTTAACTGTAAAAATGAATTCCCGTATTGGCTATCGGTACAACGTGTATCCACTTTGTTTCATAATAATGCATTATTGTGTGCGCGACCGAGGTTTTCGGTCATAGAATGAATTACTCATTACACCCTATAGTTCTATACGAAACCAGGACGATATTATATTATTTGAAATGTGGGCGAAATGATAGTCTCCAGACGAATCAATGTTGTCCATTTTATTTGATCGATACATAATATACGTAGGAAAACTTACAAGGGCTTTAATACAGTTGTCGACAAAATGGAAACACTAAACGCTAATCGTTTCATTAATTATTCATGTAAAACCATACGTTATTTTAAAATTATATAATAAATAAGTATAAAATAAAGTAATAATAGTTATTTAAATCATCTGAATTTCGAAAAAACTGCATTCAAGTTTTTAAGCGGTCCATAAAAAGGTGAACATGTCAATATTTAATGAAAACCATTTTTTTTATATTTAATAATGTGTAAATATTGTTTTGAAAATGTTAATTTTAAAGTTTTAACTCTTGTTTTGATTCGGAGACAATACGACAGTCACTTTTTCGAAATCAAATGATAAAAATATTTCATAATTTTAATTGTGATTTTAGAAAGATGAACAATATTAACAATAATAATTTTAAAATTAATATTTTTACCACAAATCACTACAAAGATATTCATCTACAGAAGTAAACTATTCGAAGGTCATAAAAACAACTTTTAATTAGTAATCTTTTGTTGTTTTTTTTTTTTAATAGATCGAAAAAATAGTCTGGCAAAAGTATAACGTGGGCTAGTAAAATGTGACCCCAGGTCATATAATTTTTTTAATACTTCATTGTCCGCGATAACATCATATCACGTACCTATTTTAGGTGCTCTTATTTTAAATTCAAATTTTAATTGCAAGTAAAAGAAATCAACGTAGGTGATCCTCTTTATAAATATATATATCAATACATGCGTACTTATAGATGTAGAGATTTTAACGATTATTGCATCAATGATTTATCCGAGTTCATTTTCTAAAATATGTTTATTTTTTTGTTATAAGTCTCTGAGATCAATAAAGTACAAACCGAGACTGGTGTCGAGTGTCTATATGAAATTACGATTCCACTTGTTCAGTACGTGCAGTTATGCATCTACGAATTAAACAACCATAGAATATATATCTACATACAATACTCGTATAATACATCGTAAACTATACATACCTATCAGTAATGTGAAACATCGACCATGAATTCTTTAGAAAAAATTAAAAACGTACGTATAATTTATTCCAATCAACAAAGTTTCGTTTTAAAAACGTTTTCAAAAACTTGTATGGTACAATTCTCATAAAAATAAATATAATAAACGAACGAGAGAAAATATGCGCGTTCGTGTGTATTGTACACTTATAAATGTTATAAAAACGATGAATATTAAACAAGTATCGTTACTGACGACCGTATGTGTAATACTAGCGCGATCGAACTTTAATAGTACCTACTCGGTGCCATTGATTATAATATAAAAGTAATGACGTTTAAGCATTAAAAATTTTCAATAACGTTTTTCGCGTAACGAGTGCATGATAATAATTTACCGGTGCGGTCATGCTGCGTGTGCATACGAACATTATTTTATATACACATATACTTGTATGGTTGATTTATTTTTCAATTATCGCTGTTAGATCTCACGATGTAATAACAATTTATTGTCGATGCGCAGTTCGGTTCAATTTCTAATGCTGCACATCACTGTGCTCATAATACAGAAACTTGTTTTATTTGAACTCCAAATCGATATTCAGTCGTCGATCGGATAGCACAACACTGCACACGATGACTTAGCGCGCGTGCTTTCTCCGTTGTATAGAATTTTTTCGCCCGACTCGTCTCCGCTTATATATTCTTGTTATAATATAATATAATTGTACGCCTACTACAAACCATCATTACCATATATATACACATACACAAGTGTATATGTGTGTATACTTCTAGAGGTACTTAACTACGAGTATAATGTCTATCGAGACTCTCGTGGAATTGAATACACACTACAGTAGGTACTACGCTACGATATGAGTAAGTACACTACATGCGATGTAGTATCAAGACAAAATTTATTACATACTTGTATTTGCCTACAATATATTCGCATAGTGAAATGTAGGATAATGTAGTGAACATCCGGTATTACTGGTATAGTGCGTGTATATATATATATATATATCGGTGGTGATGGTTACCATAATATGAATGCTAATTATTTTTTTTGTCTCGGAAAATAAATATATAATAGGACATAAAGTACCTTACACATATTTTTTATTATACCTATGGGGTACGGGACTTCTGTAATCATTTCAGTTTGATTTAACCGATATGATTTGACAATTATTGATGTTTAACTAAACTTATTAAATCTATATAATCCTACTGCTGCATTAAACCTTAATTGTTAAACTATGATTATATTTTCTGCGAGTAAAATCTATATAAAAAAAAAAAAAAAAAAAAGATTATATAATTTAATTGTATACCACGATAAATTTACTTAAAATTAATAATGAAAATAAATACTTGTACCTCTATTAAAAAAAAGGAAGAGAACAAAGATTATGTAAAAATCTAATAATTTTGAAAATGCAATGCAGGTAACTAGGTATATCTTGATAATAAAAGTAGTTAACAGTATTTCATTCTTGCGAAACTTAAATTAGCCATGTAACAGGTGTGTTAAAAACTAATTATAAGTAATAAGTTACTATGTTCATTTCTAAAATCATGGACGATTCGCAGTTACAAGCTCGATAATTTTTATACTCTCATAGATAAGAAGTTTTTTTAATCTTTTCCATTTGCATAGCTTTAACAGTTCGACTTATAGATTGTAAGGTCATAGCATTGTATTTGGGTCTAAAATTCAACTCAACAAGGTTGTAAATATAGATTTCTTTGAAAGGGGTTAAAAAATGTAAAAATACATGTAAATTTGTTAATTCGTCACGAAATTAAACCACAACCTCCTCTACTTTCGGTTTAGCGAATATATTATATTGAAATAAGCACTTGCTGAATGTTTTAAACGATATTGAATTGGTTTTATTGTGATGTGCAGTAAATTATTATCCAAATAAGTGCATTTTGACGGTGGATTCTACACATGGATACGATATAGTCGTTATAATAATATTTTTGTTTTGTAATATGTGCTGAAAACTACGAACACTATCTGTACAGAGACATTATGAAAACGTTTTACACGCTGGCAAAATTCCAGTACACTGCTCTATAAGAATCAGCTGTTCTGCATAGCAGACCGTTAAACGCGAAACGGTCGTTTGTTATCATTTGTTCATGTTGGATGGGATTCGAAAACATTTTGTTTCCGTGAAACAAAAACAAAACGAAATACGTAATAATATTCAAGATTTCACGCATCTCACGGTGCGTTACAATAACGTCATTGCATTTTGTTTACTTGACGTATATCATAATGTACATAGAATACAAAACAATATTATCCCCGATCGAATTACACACCAGATACCGATTATAAAAATAAAATGTATTGATATGTAGTAGGTATATGTTTAAAGGTTTTTTACACGTCAGGCTACGTTCCGATCAAGTCACTCGATAACGATATAATAAACTATTAAACTTGTTGTGTTTCAAATAGCTGTTTTTTTATTTTATTTTTTCACGTCGGTTTACTCACAAGTTATAGCAACAGCGTTAAACGATGTATCTGCCTAATTATTATTAATGGCTTCAAAAATAAAAAACTTTCTTTTTACTATTTCGCAAAGTCGAACGTGCTCTTACGATAGATAAACCTTAAGTTATACGCTTTTTTTGATTCATTGATACATAGATTTTGAGAAAGATGCTACGCACGTAATACAGATATATGACGTAATATTGATTTTATTTTATTTTATTATTTTCTTATAAAATACTTTCACAGTTTATTTTATGGCAAATCGTTGGCAATCTTTTAGATTTTATTTTCTACTCTTTCAATGTACATTAGCCATTGCTTATGTACCCTATTTCAATTCTTTCTCGTAAAGATTGCTTTTTGTTAGAAATTTAAATGAACATACCCGCATAGTAATAAAATAACTGACGTAAAAGTTCTTCCTCATAAATATACAAAAATCTTCCATTCTTCCAATTCTATATTTGAACCGCTTATAGCAATAGAATGTATAAAAGAACATATTACGTCCACTAAATTAAAAGAACTTAGTTTTTCTCATTTTTCGTAATGTCCTCAAATTATTTTAAGTCTAGGAATTATTTATTTTTATAACCAAAGGTCTAAATACGAAATTAATTTTTGATTTTGTATTAAACACAAAAAATATTTCCGTTATTTTATCCAAATGTTATACTCACTCGGAGCTTGTTGGGCGATTAGATTCTTTTATACATTTATTTATTTTCGTATGTAAACGTATAGTTTATATTTTCATGTAGACCAGTGTTTCCCAAACTCTCTTAATCCTCGTCTGGCTTGTAGATAATAAAATTATCATAACCCTCTAAATAAAATTTAAAAAAATAGTTTATGACCTTTTTTTTGTATTTAAATAGATAAAAATAGCGTTGTGAATTCCCGCATAGTCTTTTTATTGCGATAAACGAACGCTTAGCGATATACGGTGTATTTTTATGAACTGTTCGTTATTTTCCCTATAGATGTTTCAATAATTTAAAAGAATTTTACTCCGTGGTGAGTGCTGCTCGTGCCTCCCCAACAATATTTTTTACACCTCCTCCCCCCTTAACTGTGTGGCAAATTTGAGAATTACTGATTAAGAGTAAACAATTTGGACGAACGATGTGAAGAAATAACAACGACAATTATTAATACAAAGGAAACCCATCAACGTACGGTGTCAACGTCCCGTCGTTGATGCCAGTGGACATTCAAAACTTCCGGTCGTCTATAATAATCATATTTTTCATTATTACTTAGTGCTAGTAGAAAAAAAAAGAATGCACGTGATAACCACGTCAGGATATTTTTACAGGAACCGACTAAATATTCGTTTCGTTCATTTTATTAAACGTAGTCCAGTACCTCTGTGATATATTCAGTATACACTAATCAACATGTGATATCCATACGGATTGATTGGTATGTTAAGTACTTGATACTTTTATGATATTAAAATGTATCCAATGCGTACAGCTTAAGAAATATGCAAATGTATACAATTAATTATGTAATCTTGAAATTATTTTTATGGATATCGAAATATGCATTTTATTTTTTCCGATTTGTGATGAGTTAATAAACATAACGATATTTAAATAACTACTTAAATTGTAGGCATCAAACTGAGTTAAATTATTCGTCACTTGCAAACGCTGTATTTAAATAATATATTATTATTTATTGATTAACGAATTAATGAGATTAGTAATTTATGTCACAAACGTTATAATTTGAATGATTTAGTTTATTTATTTATTTTTTAATTAATAATTTTTTTACACGGGATTGATGAATAATTTTGTTGTGATATGTAAAATATTATAAACATTCTAATATTTCTAATTTTCACTTCAATTATACGAGTGAATATATCTGCCCATCAGAAATTATGAGCGAGTGAACATTCGTTTTAAAAAATTAATAATGAAAGCGAAATTCGAGTGGAGACAATTGTTTAGATGGTAAAATAATATTATGTCAACGGATTCGAAATTGACGATAGAGTAAGAGGTATAAAGAGGAAGAGAGTAGGAGAGAGAATGTAAGAGCGGAAGTAAGGTCAGTGTCAAGGACGGTCATGTGGTGATCTATTATTCGTGTTGGTTTATTTATTTATTCTACAACACTTTCATGGGCAATATAAAATAATCCCGACATTGTTTTTTTATTGTACTTTCTTTATTGATCAATTTTATTAAATGTCGTATAACGGGTTATATAAAATGGTATAAGAAAATATAATTTACAAAAATACCTACATGGTTGAACAGCAATTAAAGAGGGATTCTTATACTATTTAATGTTACTTGTACAATAATGTTTTTGTTAAATCTTGTATAACTAGTTGTAAGTATTATACCATACATTTATTTAATTTGATTTATATATAAAAAAAATCGTAAATAATGTCGTGTTAATGAATTTTATCTTTTTTTGTCTTGATAATAATTTATTGTACACGATCTTATATCGAACGAATGAAGAACTTATCCAAACAACTGACGTACCTTATTTAGACAATGTACATTATGTATAAACGTTTTTGCGAATAAATGAAAATCGTGTCAATCGATCGGTATAAATAATAAAAACTGTCAAGGAAACACAATAAAGGCAATTTACTAAAAGACATAAATGTTTGAATAATAAAACTATTATCCTTTATTAAAAGTGAAATAAGTTATAAACTAAAAATGTGTGGTTTTGTGTGCTAGTATATACGTATAGAACACTGAAATAAAGGAGTAAAAGTAGAAACATAAAAAGCATTCGAAAAGTACGGTATGAAAAATAAATAAAGCGAGGAGGTACGAAGTTTTAAATTTTTAATTTCGAATACTCGGACAAAAAAAAAGAAAATCAAAAAACTTGTACTTATTCGAGTAATTTTTCTATTACAATATTACGTCGGTGAGTCTACAGGGTCGATTTTACTAATGTGCTGTTGTCCCTGCGTCTATTGCACATCGAAACGACAGTTACGAAAACAAGTCAAATAAAACCACAACACGCTGGTGAATAATGATACGTTTGCCGATGCGTTTGTCATTGGGAGTACACATGCACGGCAGAAAACGGACGTGTTTCTAACAGCACATTGAGCACACACCCGCCGCAGGATTACAACAGTGGTTTACTCTGGTACTGTATTTTCGAATGCGATGTGCGCCATTATCTCCTTTTCATTTGAAAGGCGACCAATCGATATCATTTGTGTAAAATATGCGTGTGCATAAAACGTATGCAGTACCTACTAATAATACTAATAAATGTCTCAGTGCAGGGAACGAGCGAAACACCCGTTGTCCACGTAAGTGTGCATTCAGTGTAAAATTTGAGTTTGCTAAAATCAACTACCCCAAAGCAAGATATAAGGTAATCAGTACACTCTACATAACGTGATTTAAAATTATTTTAATTTCAAAATAAAATAACTCATTAAAACATTAAAGAAAATCGAGATAGGCAGATCTGATTTTCAATAAATCATTTTTTATTTTTAATTTAAAACCAACGTTGGATTTCTCCCCTAAAAATATGAAATAAATTAACAACGACTTTTTTTATTATATTAATATAACAATACATTATATTATACCATACAATTATACTAATACACATTGAATACAGGTAAAACATCTTTTTTTCTTTTTTTTTTTTTTAAATAAGTGGTTGCTATTCATCTCTTATGTGTACATTATTTTGACATCGTTTTTAACGTATTGATATTACGACAGTAAACTGGAGTAAAGTCTTTACTTTAAATAATAAAAATCATCCTCTTAAAGTAATATTTTTATCTGCAAATATACTGAGGATGCTGATCTTTGACATGGGGATTGTCAGCACTACCCGGTACTCACGTGCGCGCGCCAACAGTCGTCTATCGACTAGACCGCGTATTTATAACTGTTTGGTACCATACATAATACGATAAACTGTACGTAATAAGTTCAATGTCAATTTTCTATTTTCTGTTTTATTAGTTCTATGTATTATTTTTATATTTATATAAAAATCGAATCGATTCACATCATCTTGGCACTGAACACCGTCTATCCGTCCACTGCATTACACAGTCCAGGCACGTAAACGCGTGCAACTTTATTCATGTATACATATATTAATGTACATACGTACATATACATAAATTTTTTATGATATTTTATGTGTGCGCAATGTGTTTTTTTCTGTTTGCACGACTACTCGTTTTTTCGATTTATTTTTATTTTATATATGTGAATTATGTTTATTGCGAATAAGACCTAACCCAACCGTCGATGACGTTCAATATAATATTAAATTACATACACAGCGTACTCACAACAATACAGTCGTGCTGCAGGAAGGTACATGCAAGTATCATGTGCGAGAACGTTTATGTTTTTATAGTAAAATCATCGAGTATTTGAATCATATTTATACGCAATAATACGCACATTATTGTGTGCTACGCGTATGCATTAAATAATTAATGTTATGTTTATTTAGTTATTTATATGTTATAATTTATTAAATATATCTACCCGTTTAGTTTAGATAGTGCCCAAAAGTATTGTAGGCTCAAAAATCCATTTATAGAATCATTGATATTCACAATCAGATTTTTGGTTGGCTCAACAATTTTTTAGATATATTTTTAGTAAACTTTGACAAGTTTTACTTTTATGCGTAATATATAGATGAAAAAAAATATGCTGAGAAAGTTTTATAAAAGGAGGAAGTATATATAGTGTACAAATTATCCCATCCAATAAAAATTGTTCCTCGCACTACCGAGAGCGCATTGCGTATTTGGAGTATATAAATTAATTATCAGTGAAACTAACCGAAAATAATAATAACAATATATAGGTTAAATTATTAAATTACAAACGAGCTGTAATCGAACAAAAAGCAGCACGAGAATTTACTGAACGGAAATAATCTAATAAATTACAGAAAAGATCGCGAAAAAAGAAAACCGTTTAACATTATAACAAATTATAGTATATATATACCTAGTATACGTGTATATTTAATTGTGTACTCTGGTATTAAAAAGAATAATGAACTGTTGATATTTCATGAGTAGGTCGAATTACGGCGACGACGACGACGAATGAGAGTTGAACGATTGTACAAAAATTTTACTTATACCATTTAATGGTACAGACGAATCGATCTAACGTCGTTTCGAAACGATCCGACACGCTTTCGTTATTATTTCGGTTCGTTCAAGTGGGTTATGGAAAATTACAAATCTTCATGTACGCACGCACAAAAGCGATTCGAAAACCGATCGACCGTCCGAAAATTGCAATGACTAAACACGCCGCGCGCCGTGTCATCACGGAACGGCATGTGTAATCGATGCGCAGCAAAATATAACTGTATATTATCGTATAACAGTAGTGATTCCGTCAAAAAACAATTGTGATACACATCTTATTCTTCTAGGGTTTTACAGGCCTTAAAGTCAATCACCGCAAAAATATATTGTCTCCATCATGTTTTGCACGTTCTTCTGCGCTTCTTACATTCAAAAGTATATACATAATATTATATGTACTAGGTTTTCCGGGAAAATGGGAAAGTTTGAAATAACTCTCACATAAATGTATCTATGCGCAACTTTTTTTATCGAATCAGAATTCAATTTACCTAATAAGATTAATATCATCAAAATCATCCTGATGTCCGTTTAAATTCTGTAAGACGATGTCTGCATAAACATTCCTGATATGGAAATGTGTATCGTTCAACGATAATGAGCTGTCGACAAAATTGGGTCGTTTGTGTTATATTTCCAATCGTTTATTTATTTATTTTTTTTTGTTCTCATTAAATCACCATAATCGGTCGCTCCGGATCCTGTACAATTTAGATCTTTGTTGAAGAGCTACGCAGAATTTCGATGCTCGATTTCAGAAACTTGCCTGCACCATCTGATACGGACATTGAATTTAAAACGTGATATTTTAAACACACCGTGGATCATGTTTTCGATAACAAAAGTATGTAAACGCATCGTTTCAATTTGTGTCTATTAGTTGTTTTGATTTTTCCCGTTTCCCCGAAACCTAACCCTGCACTGTGTCTCTACCGACCGACTGTGCACAAAGAGCGCCCGGCTGTTGTAGTACCGCGTAATCGTCGGCCTCAGCTGTAGATCGGTGGAACGGAAATCGTCTGCTACGATCGTTGAACGGTAAAACGAACGTCGTTTTCGCAGCCGGCGGATGTAAATATGTACGCGTATAATAGGTCCGCGCGTCGGATGAGACGTCGCGGCGATTCGGCACGGACTACATTTTCGTCGCGTCCGTGATTTTTCCGTCTCCCGAAGAAACGCGCACCGTTGTAATAGGAGGAAAAAAAACCAACAACTATAACAATAATAATAAAAAAATAACCCGTAAAGAAATCCGCGTGAAAACCGCAAGTCGCGTTACGTCCTATTGTGCAGTACACGAATACAATGTTGTTGCGAACACCGGCGTTACACCTCGACGTCGTCGGAACACCCGAAAACGCATTGTTTCGAGTACGCGCAGCTAGGATAGGTTTCTAGAGATGTCTACCGAGAGCTCGCGATATCAACGTTTTGTTACAAACGCACGGTCACGCTCGTTCGAATCGACCTGAATCGACCATCACGTGCGAAAAACTTCCGTATTCCTCGGAGTTGTCGGTGCACGTCGAGCGGGGTTTTTTTTTTTTTATATTCAGAACTGACGAACCGAAAACCGAAAAATTTAAAAAAAAAAAAACTTAATTTTTCACAATGACAACGTTATCATAATTATAATATCTCGAAAAATACAAAAAAAAAATTAAAATATTTTTTACAATTCTAATCGTGCTACTTTGCGCGTTCGCGCGACAAAATCTTGATTATATTTCAAGCGTTACCCGTGTAACATGATTTGTTTCGAGTAAACCATGAACTTTTAGATTTTAAACGTAGACGTTACACTCTATACAGAGGAGATTATTGCGGTTTAACAATAATATTTTGTTGATTAGTTTTCAGACATACTTTTCTGGGAATAATTTCTTTTGATGTACAATATAATAGATTTTAACGAAAAATTCAAGATTTAACTCGTATTATTATGAAAAATTCGTATTTTTGCGATTTCCTTATTCCAACACAATACGACGCGAATCGCGAAAAGCAATAGAAAAATTCACAACAGTCCGTGAATATTTTAAAAAAAATAAAGACATTCGATTTTGGGATTATCATGACCATAATTGTTTTTTTTTTTTTTTTATTTGATAATGTTACGTTCGGATTAAGCAAAATAATATACGAATGTCTACCGTGCAACGAAATGTATGCTCAGTTAAAGAAATGTTGACCAAACAATTATTTTGTTCTAACTAACATATACTCAAGAAAATTAATTATTTATTTAGTTTTAGGGTCAAACATTAAAGCCATATAGCGTCCAACAGAACTTAGAATTGTCTAGAAGTGATTGTGCTACCCGGATTAAGTATGTGTTCACTATAATATAAAATTTTGATATTAGGAAAATAATTAGAACTACAAAAACGATCTAGACAATTGATTTCGTATTTGTACAGAAAACCTAATTGTAGAATTATTTTTCTGATTTTATTGGATCTAGTGATTTTAATGTGTTAAGGTTGAACATCGTAATTAATAAAAATAATTATACGACATTTCATTAAAATATATTTTTTTTCGCATTACATAATTTTAAGCATAAATAATAAATAAGTACCTAGTTTGTGACTGTTAGAGGTTATTATTTTTTTTTATTATGTATTAATATTTCTTTCCTATTTCTAAGATGTTATATTATTACAAGGTGAAACCAATTAATGCGGTTTTAATTGTAAGTAATTACACAATCAAATGAACTAAAGCTACCATTTTTCTGATTGCAAAAAATCGTAGTACAGTTGACAATTAAATACCTAATAAACGAAAATTAATTAAAAATAAAAATTATAACAAAATACAAAATGTATATAACAATTAAATATTAAAACAATAATTCTATACCTAGTAAAATGTCCATGAATGATATGAGACATAAGTAATATAGACATAAAAATAAAATTCAAACTAATAAAATTAAAACTTCTATACGGAAAAAAAAAAATTATTTTTAAAATAAATTGGATTAAAAAATAATCGAGTAATGAACAACTTTATTTGGTCAACGTAAAAATTAGCTTATTAGTTATTATTAGTAACTATTATATTCGATGTCTTTCGACTAATAAATCTATTAAACATATAAATGTTTAATCAGTTAGATATTTTAATGTTTAGAGTATTAAACAATAAGTGTTTTTATTGTTTCAGAATAATAGTATGTATAGCCGTAAATTTATTTGTTCATTTTGTTGAATGTACTAATGATCATATTGCACATATATATATATATATATATATATATATAGGATAAATATACGTGCACACATGTTCAAATTGCATACACATTCCTATATATATATATATATATTATTATGTAAGATGCATAGTTTTGAAATATAAAGTTTGTTTAATTTGTAAAAAAAAAATACATGTTCTGGCTCGTGCAGGTACCAGGTCATCTTGAAATAATGATTCAGACTGTTACACGCATAATAAAACCAATTGCAACTCAAATTTTACGTGTAAATTGTAGTGTTGCGATTGATGCAGCTGTGTGCATGTGCACGACACTTACACGTGAAACAATATTATCTGAGTAGGTATTGTCCGATGGATTTACAAATATATACGAGTATATTACATGAATACCGTAACCGAATTCAACGGTTACATACGTAATTGTTGTTTATGTTTATGTGTATTATCTTTCTTACATCGGGATTTAGTTTGAATTGAAAAACACTCGGGTTTTATACGTATACCGAACGAATCAAGGCAATCAAAATTGAATCTGTTAATTCCCAATCGGAAATTATGAAGGTACAATAGTAGAATCCCATGTTTCCGGCCCGTTGGTCTTTAATCGAAGTTTTCATTTCCGACGTCCTAATATAACTACTACAGTACACAATGTTTTATTTCCTTCGACATTTCAAAAATACAGGTAGGTATCTATTTAAAGTCTTCGCAATGCATCTGCAATTTTCCAGTCGAAAGACGACGGTATAATAATAATAATAACAATAATATAGACACTAAAGAGTTCAGTTATTACGGAATGATATATGGCAATATATGATGGTATGCTTATATGTTTATATTTATAGTGTTATTATTATTATTATTATTTTATTTCATGTTATGCGATTAATTAAATACTAATTAGACGCGTGTCAATAGGAAAAGAAACTAAACGTCACGACGTTATCAGATGAGTATGTTCAATACTGACAAATGACAAAGACTACTAGGAAGAAATCACGGATGAGCAAAAATGCAGCATACCATTCATCGTCATGGATTAATAAACGTAACTTTTTGACCTTTATATGAATAGTATGCAAAATGTCATGATATCCAAAAAAATGTGCAGTAAAAATGAGTAAAATGTGGTCTAAAATGTTTTGAACAAAAATATGACCGATTGATCATAGAACGAGGCCAAGTAAAACCAATGATATTCAATTTTAAGTTACGAATACGTGTTATATACACTTTATCAAGACCATCAAAATTATACATTTTTTCAAGACGGTTATAATTTATTATGTGAATTAAATAATTTTTAAATAAGTTTTGTACTTAATAAACTTTTTTTTTATAAAATTATTATTATTCTTAAATACTTATTTATCAAAGTAGTTTATACATTTCACTATAAATTCAAAATACATATAATTCACCAGGTGAAAAATATTTTAATACACTACATTGGTCTCAATATATTTTAGAAAGTCAGCCGTCGATTATTGTATTTTACCAAAGAAACTATGAATAAAAGTGAAATAAAATGTATTGTTTTTTAATACATTATATTATAATATTATATTGCTGTAATAAACTGTTTCCATAGCTAATAGATGTAGTCAGCTTTCCATTCTTTTGAATTCAGATAAAAGAGTGTCTATTGTATGCGTAAGTTATGATTATTTGACGACGGATATTTTGTTAAAGTATTGTAGGTACGTCTTGATTTGATTTATCAAATATTTAATTCGATTCGAAAATATAGAATAACTTATACAATAAATTAATACCCATGCATGTTCAAATAATTTAAACTATAATCTAAAATATTAGTACTAGAAAAATACTAATTAGGATTCGTATTATGAAAATTTGTTGCGCTAAATATCCCGATACGCGAATCAATGAGCATGATTCATCTGGCCAAATCGTTAAACAATTAATTGTTAATATTTTAATTAAAGTTCGTTTCAACGACCAAACCGATGCCCATCACACGTAATAAATTGGAACGTGAATCTAGATAAAATAAAATCATAATTCTTGTGTATAGAATAATATGTACACAGAAATACAACCAATTATAACGGTAGTTGGTAGCCAAGTAACTCGTTCGTAACAACAAAACGAGTTATTGTACCCTTAAGTGGGTGAATGTACCCCCATATTTTCAGTCTGCATAAGCGTACAGAATAAAAGTAATATAATACAATTTTCATATAGAATAATCCATACAGAATGGTTGAATGGTTTGCAATATTCCTGTCACATCTTGTTGGGTAGGCATCTTGAACAGAGGCGTTTTCAGGATATTTTATTGGGAGGGGAATATGAAAATTTATTAAAAGGTGAACCGTGTGAATCAAGTGCCCACACCACATTTTTATAAAAAAACAACATACATTAAATGAAAATTAAAAAATATTAGGTATATTGTTAATTAAAACATTCAATTATTAAATTTATTAAATAATATCGAGTTTTTTTGATTTTTGAGCCATTATATCAAGAACTTCTTTGGCATCAATTGGGATTTCCCTATGGATGGCCAACAATGTTAAGTTGTTAAGACGATCCTATACATTGTGTATATGACATCAAATTATGAAAAATATTAAGTTATAATATTAATTTTTTATTTTTGAAAAAAAATTTAGTATACTTAAATAACTTCGTTTCATTTTGATCAATAATAACAAGTATATGGATCTATGGGTCAAAATTCGTGTATCTGATGTACCAAAAGTATTATGAATTAAAATACTCTGTTTCCGAGCTATACCCTTTTCTTTCGCTTAGTTTCGAATGTGAAACGCGCGAAAACATTTCTACCTTGAGGATCAGTTTACACGGTATTATAGTACACGTGCTGTAAAAACCTTCGAAAATTCATGTAATGATATTAAACGCGTCAGATCGAATATATAATTTTTTCTAAAATGCAAATGACGTACACTAATAGACGTCAGTTTCTAAATTTAAAAAATAAACAAAGTACAATTCAAAACGTCGAATATGTAGACATTCAAATTGAAAAATTCGCTTCAACAACCGTTAGAATTTATAACGACTAATTTATAATATCCCAACAACATTTTTAAAGTTACGCATTACTAGAGAGAATAATTTAACAATATCAGTTGCGACAGGACAATCGTGGAAAAGCGGTACGGGGACACGGGAAAGGGATGCCCTCGTCCCTAACGTACGTACGTGATCCTGTACCGTCCTGTTTTTTGTACGGAATTCCGACCGCCAAGCGTTCTTGTGAAGCACGGAAGTTTATAAATGCAATCGTGAATCATGTACCGACACGTTTAAAAACGAATCTCTCCGAACAATATTAGTTCGAAATACGGTTGTCGGTAATAATCCCATAAAAGAACGGTTGCTGGACAGAACGATTGCCGGTCATGGCGCTTTTCGGCGAGTACGAATAGAACAGTAAACACTCACTTTGTCCAGTCGGGGTGGACCACGTGCCGGAAGATGCTGTGGCCATGTCGTCCGTGCGGTCGGAGCGGAACGGAACTGGAGCGGAACGGAGCTGGGAGCCTGGTGCGACCGACGACGATGCGATTCCGTTACGAACACGTAACACGGCGGCACGTCGAAAAAGGTCCAAAGGCGTTCGTTGGACGGCTTCACGTCCAGTGCGCGTTCCCGGCCAAGACCCTTTGCGCGCGCGTCCCACCACCGGCTGCTGCTACGACGACGACGACGACTACAACG
This sequence comes from Sipha flava, assembly GCF_003268045.1. NCBI lineage: Eukaryota > Metazoa > Arthropoda > Insecta > Hemiptera > Aphididae > Sipha > Sipha flava. Next base: position 537,207 of record NW_020272988.1, read on the forward strand.
GTCCGGGCGGCCACGCGCTCACAACAGGCTGCGCACACACGAGCGCGACACGATGTCGGCGGCGGCGGACCGCCGTCCCTTGACCTGTGTTCGATTGAACGCTGCCGCCGCGGCGATCGCGCCCGACCGTTGCCGAACGGACGTTTTCCCCCCACAAAACTTTTCCCCGTTCGGCCGAGACGACGAACCGTTACCGCCCGGTCATGCCTTCTCCCGCTGCGCGTATTTTCCGAACCTCTCGCAGTCGGCAGCCCCGCGTATCGTTTTGTTTCCTCAGCGTATCATTGCCGTCGTTTTATTGTTATTATTATTGTTGTCATTACTGCATCGAGGGGCGGCAGTGTTATTACGATTACACGCTAGCGGATCATCATCAGCTGAACAAGCGCAGGATTACTTCTTTGGAATCGCTGGAACGCGGACCGTGAACAAATACGCTAAACACTTATGTTATGTATGGTCGAAAACACGAAAAACTGTTGAGACAAAATACGTTTTGGCTCGCGACGAGTCGATGAAGACGAAAACCATGAATGATAATATACACGTCCGTGTATATAAATATTACTTACTGTTAATGTTAGCATATTGATAAAGTCCGTATTAGCCGAACAATGTCAACGTAAGCCATACATTTCGGCTCATTCTTCGTATGTAGACACGAAATCGTCCGGATAATGTTCATATTAGCCAGTCAACAGTGGAAGATATCAATAGTTAGGTATACATTAAACGTTTTTGAATATGTTAAGTAAAAGTGTTGTTAACACTCTGCATCTTGCATCCCGTTCGTGCATATTCCGTGATCCGTTATAGCACTTTTATGCGGATAGGTAAAACGCCAATACGTCGGAGTACAATATTAATAAATAAAAAAACTCATCAAAGTGAAAAATGTACAGTATATATCTTAATTGGACGTAGTATATTTCGTTAAAATTTTATGCACTTTATACGTGACGTGGATCTGTTGTTCGTTATTTTCACTTTTTTACAGTCATGTGAATTTTTTTTTATTTTAATGTGTTTTTTAAAGAAGTTTACATTTTTAACAAAATTCAAAGAAAAAAACATAGTATTATAGCATACCCAAAAACTATTTCTAATAAAATGAGAAAATAATTTTTCGTACAAATAAAATATAATTAAAATAATTAGTATCGGATAAGAAGAATAATTAATAGCACTCGCCGAAAAAGTTAATAAAAAGATAATAGAAATTTTATAGTATTACGCATAAAAAAAAAACTATTTATATCATGTACTAAATGAGATACATATTAATATTGGACATCGTGGTAATCAATGAATTATGGCAGAAATTAAAACAGGCCGTATAAAATAATTGATAATTTTTAAATCTCATGTTTAAAATTAATATTTCAAAAAATATTTAATAAAATTATATACTTTGAATTATTTTATCTTATGACGTGTTTATGGTTGTTAAGATGCATTATAATACATTATTAATACATACGTATTATCCAATGGTCCTTGACTAATGTCTAATTATTCGACCAATGTTAACTTATTCAAAATGTAATAATTTTCACGGCGGCTATTGTTAATAGTTTGCTAACAGTAGCGTATTCAGAGGTCATTTAACGGGGGTGTTTTAAAATGTATTAGTCTTATGGTAAGTAGAGCCTCTACCCCTTTCCCCGTATTAAATAAATAAATTCCATGTATTTATATAAATGAAAATGATTACATTAAGACAGCATATGTAAAACCTACAAGTTGTATACAACGTTTATTCAAATAATCAAAGTAAGTTTACAATTTGGTGAAATACCATACAATAAGGTCGATGGGGGGTGTTCCAATACCATATCACCCCCCCTCTCTAAATACGCCACTGTCTGATAAGTCGGCTATAATAAAATGTAAACATCACCCGTAACGTATGATTTGTCAAGTATAATACAATTATCGATAACTATGTAGGTACGTCTTGCGGGTTTTTCATATTCGCGCATTATTATACCGATAAATGTTGGGATAATTCAAGAAAAATTAATATAGAACTGGTATAAATCGTTAAAAATTACAAGCTTTGATGCAAATGAACATCTTAACTTAATAAATAATGAGTAGTGTTTACAATTTGACAAAATTAGTTAATTATTATGGTAATTATGAAACAGTATTATAAACACACATATATATATAAAACTATAAATACAGAGCATAAGCGTCACTAAAGAGTATCGAGGGGTATCTTTGGTACCCCAGAAATGTTCGTGGGATAGCAAGGGTATATTTTTGGTACTTCAAAAAAAGTTATAGATTTTAAAAATATATTCGAAGTTTATTATTCAAGCGTGTACGAACATAGACCAACTATTATTGTGATTGTATCCAAAATAATTATGTTTTGTGGTAAGTCCAATACGGACAATAAGACAGTGTATACCAAGATTTATGAAGAAGAATTAGCTAGTTAATCCTTTAAAAATGTATTTTTTAACTTTCTAAAAATAAACTTTGGTACCCCAAAATTTGAACTTTAGTAACGCTTTAATACAGAGCGTCCGTTTATACTTTTCGTATGTTAACAAAGGAGGCACAAACTAAACTCTGGATGATTGGAAAACATAAAAAATATAGGTATCTTGAGAACGTTAAGTGTTTTTTATACGATTATATTTTACACAAAATAAAACATGAAAAGCGGTAAACGATTTGTCGTATGACCTATGTACGACCTATGTTCTGTAACGCTATTCAAAAATGAGCACACACAAAAATAAAAACTATATTTTCTGTTAACGATTATTTTATTTATTTTAAATATGTCACTTTAAAAAAATAAGGACTTAATTTTGAGGTACAGTCTATAATTAATTATAAATTAATATAAAAGTAATATTTATTCAATTATGATATTAAAAATAACAGTATCCGTACTAAATATGTCAATTCTTTCACGGTGTTTATATTAATATTTTATTAATTGTACTATTATTTATTAAGTTTTTCATACTATAAAATATGTTGAAGTTATTGAAGTCTTAGATCAAACCATTAAACAAGGTATCAGTTATCCATATCTGTATATTTATAGTACGGATTTATATGCTCTAAAAACCACAGAAATATGCACTATAAAACATGTATTTATGCTCTTATTTTGTAGAAATATGCCCTATATAATAAAAAATATGCAAAAAAAAAAAACATTAACTGAACTTATGTGTGTTTCCAGTTGATAAATGTTGGATGACTGTGAAACATTTTTCGCCATTCACTTTGACGTTACATTTTAAACAGAACAAAACTAAACCACTTGTAGAAAAATAACCTTTATATTCGGCAACAAATTTTTTTAGATTACTAAACATAGTTGCACTGATTTTCAATATTTTAAATATAAATAAATTAAATCGAATGAAAATTACATGTATTAGGATCACGACAAACGCAACATATATTTGATTCGCGGAAATCTACTAAATACCAGATTATTATTATTTGTCCCGTCAGGTCTCAGATAATCTAAGAAAATGATTTCATCAAATTACAGGAACTATAAATATAATTATAAGTATGTTATTTTAATTAATATAAGCAAAATATTACATATTATACATTTAAAAACCATACATATGCAATAAAAAAATCGTAAAATTACAAAATATGCAAAATAGAACGTTATATTTCAGATATTTTATTATAATTATAATTTTAAGTTGTATCTTACCTAGCTCCTTTTTAGACCGTTTAGGAAAAACATGCAAATGCTCATAAATCCAGATCCTACTTATGATATTATAAATTATTAAACATATTCTATAAGTATCAAAATAAATCACGTTTAAATTGTAATAAAATTGATTATATTTTCATTGTATAATTTATAACTTAATTGAATATTAATTACGAAAAGTGAATTTTATCAACAAAAATATGTTTAATAAGAAAATTGTCTAGAACAACAAGTACTATCAAATATAGTTTAGGTTAGGGATGAAGTAGCCAAAAGGGGGAATTATTTACATGGATCAATCCAGTAGTCTTTAGTAATATCTATTAGAACTTATACATTATTTCTCATATAACATGTAAATGCGTTATTAATTTGTTTGTAATAAAAAAATAAACATTTTCTGTAAATTTTAAATATATAATACAAAATTATGAAAAAATAGGTTAAGCTGGACGCTAAATAGTAAATGATAATGTATTATACGTGTATTTGTATAGTTTATTGAACATATAACTAAGTCTAAATAAAAAATCTATGAATAGGCTGAATAAAATTAAAACTTATTTATATCGGCTTTAAAAATCACGAGTTAAAATAAATTAAGGCTGAGCGAGATTATTTATTTTCATCTAATTGGAAAAAAAATCTTTGTAGAAGAGCTTCGGCCAGAATTCCAACAGCTCCTGGCCATGTACATTCATTGTAAAGCATGTTTCATCCAAGCAAAATATTTCTATCTCAAAAATAATGTGGAAATAATGAAATAATAAGGAATTAGCTGAAGAAAGCGTTATATCTACGATGAGGATTGATGAAATTTACTAACAAAGAACCGATTCAAATTTTACAAGTATGCCGGTAGTCATGTCTCACTTATATATCATCTACCAAACGAGAATAGCTGTGAGCATTCATTATTGTCAACAACGTCAAATTTTCTATAAAAATCCTTGATTCCAATAACATATTAGAAAGCCTGACTAATACTATACAAATACGATATATATATTTATATATATATACTTCTGATTTTCATCCACTATACAATTGTATAAACAGTGGTTATTATTTGAAAATATACAAGTATGAATGATAAGTTTTTATAAATCAGTTAGGCTTTTTTTCTAACATTGTCGAAGAGATAACCAATGCGCAAATTAATTTATTTTTAAATATACACAGTATACATATATGGCTAACACAGTTTCATCTAGTGTTATAATAAACATTAATATAGTTCATAAATCAAAAATGAAAGGCCATCCGACAAAGAGAGCTCTCTTATAGACTTCTCTTATCGACTTCCTTAAAATTTCCGGTTCACGAATATATAAAAAACAAATTTTTTGTTTCTCCAAATTGCTTCGAAGTTCTAGCAATTGAAGATCAAAACTATATTTCTCACCAATCTGTCTCTCCATCCGAAGACATTTCGTCAAACCAAAGTAACTTTAGACTTCCTAAATTTTTTCATAAAAAACATAACTGATTTTATTACGCTCAACAAAAATTGAATTTGCTTGGTCGACACAAAAGATGTAGTTTTTACGTTTTAAGAAGTATAATGGTTGAAAAGTAACTTTTTATCTAATAAATCAACTACAAAGTTAAGACGTGCTTACTTCACAAACAAAAGTTTAGAAAAACAGAATAATATAATACCAATAATATTTTAAACGTATGAACAGAAATTGCCTATACACATCGCCGGCATAGAAAGATTGGAAGAATACCTTTCCAATTTTTAAAAAAACTATAAATATTTATAAAATAGTTTAGATTAGGTATGGAAAATATGATATAGAAATCCAGTAAACCACTAGGATGTAACTAAATATTTGAAATGAATACATTTTTTTGATAAGGTACTAAAAATTTAAACACATTTGCATTTAAGAATTTTAAATTTTTAATCCTCACCAAATTTTCTAAATAAAATATTTTAATATCTTAACTAAAAATAACCTAAAAAAAACAAAGATAATAAATATTATGGATGAAAAATAGGTATATTTAATACATTTTATGGCATATAATTGCATATTTTATAATTTTATAATTTTATAATTTTATAATGCATATTTTTATGAAAGTTTGGTCATTAACATCCGAGTTCTAGAGATCACTTTGATGGGGTGATATTTTTTAAATTAATTGGAAAAGTTTTAAGTGATTTCAATTCAGAATTTTTTGATAGATAATTTTCAGGTGTTACTGTAATGAGATTTGATTTAGCAGAAAAATTTTTTTGGAGTTACAGCCACAGAATAACCAAAACGGAAACTGCCGACAGTTTGAAATATGGTCAGCCATGTCTTAATTTTAACAGTGATGCCAGAAAATAGGTATTTCTCTTTTTTTTCTTTTTTTTTTTAGTTTTCTGTTAACTTGTCAAAATCAAATATTGCCGCCTCTAAAAAAAAATTGAGCTCTTATTCTAACTTTTCCCCTCCACCTATTTTGTATGTGACATATCTACATAAAAAAATATTAATTTTTTTATTTTACGTATAAAATTATATGTAAAAAGACTTAAAAATGATTTCTATAATTATTACTCAAAACCCATCACTATCGCGACTATCGGAAATTACGGAAGTGATTATGTAGTTATTTATATTTTTGGAATAATTGAAAATGCCCAGTGTAAGCCGTAATATAAATTAATATAATAACTTAAGACAATATTATTTTATTATATAGGTAAGTGGCTTTCATGAATTAATTAATTGACACTGAAAAAAACCGAAAATAAGGCGTTGTTACCGGGTTTAGCTATGAACATAATAATGTCACGAAATTTAACTTCTTTTTTAAATTATTATTATTATTATTATTATTATTGCCGGGTTCAAATGCATCAATAGAATGAGTGTTTTCATTGATGACTTCCACTTGGACCGATGTTCGTAATCAAATGGATGTGGCAACTGTAGATTATCTAACTAATCTAATTAATCTTGTTTGATTAACAAAAAATTTGGTTTAAGTTGCATGGTATTTTACGACGAAATGATAAAAGGTCACTCGTTTCTGAAGAACGTCCACAACACACAAAAATACACGATGACAGCTGAAGATAAAACTTAAAAACTTAATCAGTCACTATGTCACTGAATATGAAGTATAAAAATATGTAAGCTATATTTAAAATTTTAATATTTTTTTTTTATGTTGAAAATAAAAGTATATTTTCTATTTCTATAATTTTAATATTTAGCGTTTAATATTTCATAATGAAACCCACAAGTAAACCATTTTAAGATGAAAATATTAAGTAGTTATGGAAAGATAGAACGATTAGGTCAAGTTAGAATTTATTGTCCCAGATATAACTAATAAAGGAAATCATAAACAAGTTCAAAAATTAATTTTCTCTATTTGAATTAACTACTTACTTAGCATTATAGAATTGAACTACCTAATTAAAAACTTTCCTTTTTCAGTCAGTTAGGAAAATATATGTTAATATATGTTAAAATCATGATTTAGGTTTATAAATATATACTAATTTATTAATAATTTTTTTGTTAAATCACACTTTTTATGAGTTGACTATATACAATACTAGATAGAGCTGCACAAATAATTGTTTGCTATTGTGTAATTTTTATTAAATTTGCATAAAATTATTGAACGTCAATTGTCAATAATTGTATTGTTATCATATTTAAAATATTAATTACGTAACAATGGAGATTAACTATCTTTTCGTGATGGTATCCAATAATTACATTGAATCCTTTAAAAATTTTGTATAAAAGAGGTCTGTCTTGATTATTAATTTATTTTTATTTTTAAGTTTAATAAACCTTTGCCAATCAAGCATTACGGCTAGACAATTATATATTATATCATTAGTTTACACATAACAATAATTTGTTACTAATACCCATGGACGTTCATTGGTGGGAGGGAAGAAGGGGACATGTCCCCCCTGGCTTTTTAGTACTTTAAATATTAAGACCATGTAGTGGAAACGCTGTGTCCTAATTTTATATTTATACGTGTAAATTCAAGATATGAATTTAGTTGATAATGTTATTAATGAATTTCACAAAAATAAACGCAATTTGGAACTATTGTTTTAGTTACTAAAATTAATTATTTTTAAATAATATAGCACAATGTTTAAATTTCATTTTTAAAATTGTATTAACTATCATTTTATATATTTTCATTTTTTATAAAATTTCATTGTTTTTGCGCTTAAGCCGACGCAGCAAAACGCCTACGTATTTGCCGTACGTAACTAAATATAATGAGAGGTCCTGATATCGCACGTCCTGTCTAGGATCGATCAGAGGGTAGCAGGAATAGTTTTCTTAATAATAATAATAAACAAAATGGAAACAATTCAAACCATTATATGGTATATTACAATATAATAATAATTTGTAATTGGGCGCCCTTACACCAATATAATAATAATTTAATAATAAATAACAATAATAATTCGAGCATTACAATCGGAATAATAAAAAGGGAAGCACAGCTTCCATTACTTCGGTATATTTGAGTCCCGTTGGATTATATCCCACGCGACCGTGGATAACTCAACACGTGCGACGGGAACTCAAATATACAGACGATCTGCGATGGCAGGGACATACGGAAATAGGTTCCGGGTACAACCTCTTGGTCGATGGCGGATCACAAAAAAAAAAAGAAGCACTAACTAAATACAAATAAAGAGCACTGTTCAAACACCACAGTTGTACGCCAAACGCGCAAGGCACACGCAGAGGCTCACACCACGGGAGTTACTCGACGACAACCCGCCGATCTCGAAAATATTCTCTACGGCCCCGGTGAACACATCGATCCAATAAGATATGGTTCCGGGCACGTAGAGAATTTAAGCTGTGAGTCTCGAACATTCATTTTATATATCTATTTTATAAATAATAATTTTATAGGTTTAACAACAATGCATGTACTTAATAAAATAATATTAATATATATAACTTTACCTATGACAATTTATTATGAAGGTAAATTTTATTATAAAACACTATGTCCCTCCTCTAGATTTCTGAAGATAGACGCCCTTGCTAATACCATTGATTTTATAATATACTGTATATTATAAAATCAATGCTAATACAATAGATTACAGATTACATATGATAATGACCATATTAAACTTTAATTAATTACCATAGTTCTTAATTTTTATCTAGATGTTGATCAGTGGAAAACTTTTATGTCTTATTACTACTATAAATTAGCACTATTAAAAATCTATAGATTCAGGTTATACTATGAAATAAAAATAAATCAAATTTGTAATGAAAGAAGATGATTTATTTCACTCACTCTAGTTGTTTTGTCAGAAAGGAATACAATCATTTAAATTAGTCCATCAACAGTAAAAAACGTACTGAATTTTGAATCAATAATTACTTCATTGCTCACTATCTTCCTAAATATATTAGCATTACTGTTAACCTAATTGAAGCAGCGATACAATTTCATAATGAGGAATCATGATTTTTGCAAGAATTTAATTACAAGAATACAACATTTAAAAAAGACTAAAAACCCAAAAACCAATAAAATTAGCTAATACAAACAAAAATATAAAAAAAATTGTTTTTCATTTTTCTTGTTTTGTTAATTATGATCAAATTTTTTTTTTTTGTAAATATATCTTCCCTTGTTTCCCAACCAGGGAGCTTTAATTTAACTTTCTCATTTTTACATATATTTATGATTAAACTATCTGGATCATTTAATTTTATATATGAACCATAAACACAATCCCATATACTTTCTAAAAAGTTAAAATTAATTTTAAATAGTTAAATTATCATAAAATATAAACTTTATAATAAATTACTCACAATATTCTTTTCAAGAACAATAAAACACGAACCACCAATAGATTGCCAATGATAATAATATTCTTTAGAAACTATTAAATTCATTAATTGAATAACTGATTGTACAAGATTTAAATGAGGATTTGATAATTTCATATTCTTTGGCTGACAGTTAAAACAGATATTAGTCACATTTTTTTAATGCTTTATTGAAATACTTGCAAAACTTAAAATTATAGATAAATCTGAGAAAATTGAAGTTAGTTGTTGTATTGCTACTTTTTTCACAAAAGTGTCACAAATTACTACATAATTTAAGACAAGTTTTAATTCAAGACAATTTAAGACGCATAATCGTTTAGAATCATCAAATTTCAATTCATATCCATTCTAAACAAAAAAATAGTATTTCCGAAAATCAAATTTAACTCTAACAAACTTGTTAATTTTTTTTTTTTGCAAATAAATATATAATAATTAATATAGATAACTATAATAACGTTGATTGTGTTGGTAGTATGTGTCAGGGCTCAGGAAGCTACTCTTAGATTGATATGCTATTATGTTAATATGTTATGTAACTACTACATGGAAATAAATTATGATGAAGTAATAGATATATTTTGTAAAGCAATTCAATACATAGGTATTCAATGCCTTAAATTAAATCATTGATAAAAATTATTATGTATGTTGTAGTATTAACTTTGAGATCTTTAGTAATTAATAAGTTATTATATTTGAAAAACTATACTGAGCAATACCAACCGGTGAAGATTTTTTTCTGTAAAATTTTAAATTCAAACCCATATTAAAAAAAATGTTGTACAGGAATTTGAAATATTTTTAAATTTATTTAAGGTAAACATGAATTTGGAAAAAAATTATTTCAATCAAACGAATATAATCGTATGGATGTAGACCAAAATACTTTTGGGGATCCTATAATTATAATTGCATTGATTCATGGAAAACCTGTTGGCGCCACTGAATACTAATAATAATGATTTACCTACGTATACAAATATAAAATTTATATAAATAGTAATAATGGATACTCGTATATAGCTAATAATAAAATTAACGAATATAACTACATTGCCTTGGTCAAAAAGCATTATTGAGGGGAAAAAAATAATACCTTCATCACGTGTTTTTCTTTTCACTTGGCCTAGAAAAATTTGATCATTTTTTTTTCCCCCAACTATTTTTTACCGTTTCTATTTGTTTTTTCCTCTTCTGACCACGACTATCACCGGCTCCATTAGCCGATTCTACGATTGCCGATACATTTTCCGATGCCATTTTCCTTGTAAAACTACCAAATTAATATTAATAAATTAAATACATCTGTCAACTGTAGAGATATATTTTGTAGTATTAAGCAATACCAATAACAATAAAATTCAGGTCACATGAAAAATTACTGTACCTATATTCATGTCACAATAGGAAATAGTTTACTACAACATTTTAAGAAAGAATAAAACAATTTTAAAATAGTCAATACTCTTAACTAGCATGAAAGCAATTATTATGTTTAATTAGGTTAAGCGAATTTATAAAAGACAGAAGACGCGTAAATAAAAATTCTTCTGTGTAACTCGACTACTACGGAAACATATGCGTTATAAAAAGAAATACAATTTCCAAAAGAAAAGAAAAATAAAATAAAAAAATAAAAAACTTTTACCAAACCGATCTACGAAGCCGCCGATGGCAGGACAGTGTTATGCCTACATAGTATAGACCACGTATCCAAGACATATACTATTCACTCGCAATTGATTCTTCGTGGTATCGCTGTGCATCCAGTGCGCGAACGATAACGTGGCGAAGAGTATGAAGCTCGTCGATACTCATGAGCTCGATTTCGGAGCAATCAACATGTATATTTTTATTTATCCGACAACGGACCACCGCAATTGGGTTTTCAGATACCTTTGTGGAATGATTGACAGGTGAATAATAAAAAAGGAAAATTCATATTAAATACGTTTTATAATATCAAGTAACGTATACATGATATGTTATTACGTTTTGATCGCAGTTTTATAACATGATCAAAGATAATTTAATAATTTAAATGTGATGCCTTAAACATTGAAATATCTATTCCTCGTACAACAAATAAGCAAAAAAACAGATGCAAATCTAGGTTTATTTGCCTGAGGATTATTACAAAATATCTTTATTCATTCCGTTTATAGATCATTTTTTAAATCAATTAAACGATCGATTTTTATCTCATAGATCCATAATTGAAAATATTGACGTTATTTTACCATCATCCAACAGTATGCAATATGAAGAAAAAATTAAGCAGCTAGTTGAAATGTATTAAGGCAATTTAGATTGCAATGTGTTAGCAGCTGTGAGTGAAATTAAAATTTGGCAACAAAAATTTAGAGGTATTAAATTATATATTATATATAATACAATATAATTATATATATTAAATTGTATTAAATTTGTTTTCGATATCGCGGAAAATCAAACGATATCGATATTAAAAAAAAAATGTTGTTGTTGAGAAGCTTAACATTTATCATCAACGCGTTTTAATGCAATTTTAATGCAATTTGTTGGAACAATAATTGTAACAAAAATAAATGTTTGATTAGCTTATCAACTTTTATCGCTTCACCGATATCGTTTCCGTTTTCGATAACGGACCAACTGATAATGGGGTAACGCGCTTAGCGGCAGCATCGACGGCAACGGTGTTCTGCACTGGCCGCGGTTCGAGTCGGCAGTCGGTTCGGCTGTCCAACGGGTGGCCGCAAATGGACGAACCGCACGAACGGTCGGCAACCGGACGGCGGGCGGACAGCGGTTCGATGTGTGCGGCGATGGCGACGTCCTCGCGACGCGGACGTCCGGTGCGCCAGTGGTGACCGTACGACATCCGTCTACGTTACCGGGTCGCCAGTGTCCGATGGCCAACGTTCAGCCCGCGACCGTCCGGAACATGGCCCGGCACCGGTATCTGGTCTACCTGATCTTGTGGCTCTGCGTCTTCTTTCCAGGTAACGTGCGCCGTGCCCGAGCGTATCGCGCGACCCGTTCTGTGCGGTGCGCACACAACCGTGAACCGTGTCCGTAGCGTGTACCGCGAAACTTGAGTGTACGAACAATTGTTTACGTATCATTTATTGTTCTACGGTTTATTGAGAACGTATTGCGCCCGCGGTACGAACGATTGCAAACTTTAGGCTTCGAACGAGCCGTACGCCCCCACACGGTTCTGCGTTTCATTGCTTACACCGCGTTTGTTGTTTCAGTGCTGTACTTCAAGATTTCCAACCGCCCCGCGCCCGACAGGAAACCTGTGAACGTGTCGGTGGTTACCGTTGCTAAGCGCATCCGGTCGGTGTCCAAGATCGATTACAAGGACCTGGCTAAAGTGTGCAATCCTCCTCGAGCGATTAAACACGGTGTCGAGGGAGATATTGGTACTTGAACTGTTAATCATTTTGCTTCTACAGCGTATGGTAAAGTATTATTTTATTTTGTATTCCATCAGGTTCGTTGAACAACAGTCTTACCATCCAAGGGGTGATAATTCTGACCCGTCATGGGGACCGGGGACCAATGAATCATGTCAGAAATATAGCTAACATCGATTGTGGTATAGCACCTGATCAGGAGTACAGTGATTATGTGACATTCTTGCAAAATATATTTTTTAACATGTCCTTACAGTTTTTAGGCCCTTTTCACGGTTATCCATTATATCCATCGCGAAATAATTGTTCTATTAGTCAACTAACACCTGTTGGTGTGTCTCAAATGCTTAAACTTGGACGTACATTACGTTCTGTGTACTCTTCCTTACTCAGCGTTTCTACTTCTGACGACATAATAATATATAGTACCAAGTATAGACGTACTTTTCAGAGTGCATTAGCGTTTGCATATGCAATATTGTCACCAGACATTATGCCTAAAATTACATTTATGGAAAGCGATAGTTACAGTTATTGTTTTGACCATTGTGCTTGTTATAATGTCAACAGCTTATTGATGAAAATCAAACAGTCTTCAGAAAAGCGATTGAAGAGTCGTAGAGCTGTGGAGAAGATGTTCAAACATATGCATAATATATTACACTTGATGTCTAGTAGTGTACGGGTGGACCCATACTTACTGAGAGATTCGATTATGACATATATATGCCATGGAGCGCACCTGCCTTGCTACCAGGATGATTGTATAACAATTGACAATGTGCATCAGTTATTTGGCTACCTGGATTGGGATTTGAAACGGTATGCTAAACATGGACTGCTGCAGAAGTATGGACTTCTCAAGTCATATGGTTTTGCCTTAAATGTGGCCATGAACCTACTTAAAATGGTGTCGGAAGGTAAACCTCATTTGGTCCTGTACTCTGGTCATGATTTGACTGCTCAGTATCTGTTAGCTGCGTTTGGTGTACTCAACGCCCAAACCATGTCACCACACTATGCTTCCAGACTTGTATTTGAAGTGTATCGAAACAATACAGTTGACACGACATTTCCTGGCAAGGACTTCTACTTCAGAGCTATTTTCAATGGTAAAGACGTGACCCGATCAGTGGTTTTCTGCAATGATCATGGTGGAGCCTGGCAAGATACTGTTTACTTATGCCCTATAGAATCTGCCATAAGATTTATACATGATGATTACTTCACCATATTTAATTCATCCAACTATAAAGAAGCTTGTGGAATGCACCCATGAGGCTATTACTTAATATTTCACTTTTAAATATGTTATATCTAAATTGTCACTATATGATTTTGTATCATAACATTTGTGTAAGCATTCTCAAACTATTTTCATCTTACTGTTGATGTGTTAATTTGTCAAACATTGAACATTATTCAGCACTATTTCATTGAGAAATATTCAATAAGAACTTTGATCTTAATTAAAATAATAATTACTTGATCTCTATTAGACACATCTGCATGTCATGTAATGGAAATAAATTTAACTATGAGACTATTAAATGTTAACAGTTAAATATATACCTTTATATTTATATTCATACTTATAAAATTAATATGTGTCTTAATTGTACCTACAAAACTATCAATATTTTATTGTTTTAATGTTATTTGTATGCCGTTAGGTCATACAGTATAACATTAACATAAAATATGTATTTTTTCTAGTTTATTGTCATTTATCTGAAATTTATTTTATTCTTGTGATTAATTTTATATTTTTTATACCATATTATTTATTTATTGTACTGTTTAAGTTAATTTATATTAGTAATATTACTGTTTATTGAATATCCAATTATGTTTTATTTTTATTTTGTTATATATATTTTGAAGTATACTCATTAAAATAGTGGTTTATAATTTTTATGTTTATATACATATTTATTTAACATCCTATCAATTAAAAATAAAATAATAAAATTGATTAAGAAAAATATTATTCTATTTTTACTGTCACTAAAATCTAATATTAATACATTAATCAGAAATATTGTTATAATAATAGCAAAATTTAGCTGTGAAAGTTTATCGATAGTTCCATTAAAAATTTTTTTTAAAAAAATACTGAACAATTTATAAAAATGTTAAGCACTATGTTCCTTTATCTTAAGTAAAAGTATGCCCAGGAAATTAAAAAATTATGCATATATCTCATATATGTGGTATTGGCTATTTATGAATATTGTATATATTTATTAAGATATTAAAACAGATTTGCACAGTGAAACTAATGACATAAGTTAGTTCTCAAGTCCACTGATCATATTTTTTCTATACAAATACAAAATATGTCATACATATGTATACAATTTTTTTTATATTCTATTATAAACTTTGGATGTTTAATTAAATAAAAGGAAAATATATGGTACTTTTGCAATGTTAGCCTGGTCAAACTTGTCCTCTCATATATTGTCGGTCATATATTGTAATAATCTATATTATTAGTTATATAAAAAGACATTAAGTTTCTATCAATATACAGTATATTATTTCTATGGTATAAATGATTGGGACTAGAGAGGTCAGAATTATTATTATAATTCATTATTTATTACATTATTTATATAATTATAGTCTTAAAGTATCAAATATATACAACATATATAAATAATTAATCACTAATTCAATGAGTAATATTATATATTTTGTTAACAAACAATGAACATTATACTACCTCAGAACTGAATTATTACGTCTAACAGATTCATTTTAAATCCATTAAAATACCGAAAAAGGATGGTTAAATATTCATTAGGCTTAACTTAGTTTAATATGTCACATTTTAAAAAGTATAGTTTGTTTATTAAAAGGGTGTGATTGTTTTATTTTAGTTATTTGTTTAACATGGTACCCAATAATTTTATTTTTATTTTATTAAAAATATATGATTAGTATGTTTTAGTGTTTTGCTTAACAAGATACCCAATTATTTTCCTTTTTATTTATTTAAAAAGAAATATAAAGATACATCATTGAAATTACTACCAATTTTAAGAATAATTCCTTCTTAATTTTTTCCAAAATGTATGGAATGTTAAGCGTTAGTTAGACCTAAGAAACTGAAACACAACTTACAACTATTATTTATTTGTGGAATTGATGCGAAAGTGTGTACTTATTTATTGTACATATTATATGGTTTATGCTAAAATGTATGTTCTCATTACTTATTTCAATGTGATCAAAATAATAAAGCATAAACACAATGACGAGAAAAATAGAGAAACACACAATAAAGTATGTTAACTTTAAGTTTATACACATAATAATCATAAGTTAAAATTGCTAACGAATAATATATACATATATTTAATTTAACCTATTGTACGTTCATATTAAAGACATAATAATTAATCAATCTCTTTTTGTTTCAAAATATTTAAATTTTAATACATTTTTTTTTATGTTTCTTTTTCAGAACTTGGGATTTTTTTTTGGACCGACCCAAATCAATTTTCCTCCGGGAGCCGGGGATCCCCTTTTCATTTCTCCTTCTGAACTCTACACTTTGAATATTTAATGGTATAAAAATCTAATTCATCTTATTTACTTATTATATCTTAATAAGTCTAATATGTTTCTTTTCAGAACTTGGATTTTCCTTTGTTTCAACCTTAACAAAGTGTCCTTCTAGAGCCGGGTAACCACTTATATAAATATTTGTTGAATTTTATGCATTAAATGTTTAATGGAATAAAAATCAAATTCATTTAATCTACATCAAATATCTTGAAACATTTAAATCATTTGATTAAAATTAACTAATAATAATTAACTTCTAATAAATTGTGTTCATAAATGTAAAATATTATTCAATTTAAATTAATCACTCTAATTTTGTTTCAAAATATTCAAATTTTAATACATTTATTTTTATGTTTCTTTTTCAGAACTTGGATTTTTTTTTTGGACCGACCCAAATCAATTTTCCTCCGGGAGCCGGGGATCCCCTTTTCATTTCTACTTCTGAACTCTACACTTTGAATATTAAATGGTATAAAAATCAAATTCATTTAATTTATATAAATTATCTTAATAAA
The DNA here is from genome assembly GCF_003268045.1 of Sipha flava. Lineage (NCBI taxonomy): Eukaryota > Metazoa > Arthropoda > Insecta > Hemiptera > Aphididae > Sipha > Sipha flava. Next base: position 554,287 of record NW_020272988.1, read on the forward strand.
TCTGATATGTTTCTTTTCAGAACTTGGATTATTCTTTGTTTATACCCAAAGGAAGTGTCATTGGAGAGCCCGGTAACTACTTATAATTTTTTTTGTTGAATTTTATACATTAAATATTTAATGGTATAAAAACCAAATTAATTTTATATACATAGAATATCTCGAAACTTTTAAATCATTTGATTAAAACTAACTAATAATTATTACTCTTAATAAATATTGCTCATAAATTTAAATTATAATTCAATTTAAATTAATCAATCTTATTTTGTTTCAAAATATTCAAATATTTATTCATTTATTTTTATGTTTTCTTTTTCAGAACCTTTTTTTTTTTTTTTGGATCCACCCGAATCAATTTTCCTCCGGGAGCCGGGGATCCCCTTTTTGTTTTGGTTTTTTGAATTTTAGACTTAAAATATTTTATGGTATAAAAATCAAATTCAATAATTTACATAAATTATCTTAATAAATCTGATGTTTTCTTTTCAGAACTGGGGTATTTTTATCATCTATCAAAATCAAAATTGTTTCAGGAGCTGAGTAACCTTTTTTCATTTTCCACTTTACATTTTCAATGGTATATACATGATAATTTTGTAATTTACTTAAAATAATTTAAAAATTTTAAATAAATTATATTAACTATATATATTCTTTATATAATTACTCTTATTTAATAACCAAATAATATTATTATAATTCAATTTTCTTTATGGTTCTTTTCAAAACTGAGATTTTTTTTTTCATTTACCTAAATCAAAATTCCTCCGGGAGTCGGAGATCATTTTTTCATTTTTATGGTATAAGTATGATTGTTTTATAACTTATTAAAATATTATAGAAATATAAAAAAATATTTAAATTTATGGTTTATTTCTGAATTTTTATTAATCAAGTTTAAATGTTTATAAGAATAATTAATGTTTTATGAAAAGTAATAAGTTATTTAATAGTTTTATTAAAAGGAAATATTTACTTCTACAAATTTTTATAGCATTCAGACCTTGAAAATTCTTTAATGTTATCTTTAATACCATTAATATTAATCAATAATGAGAAATTTTTAGCTATTACTGGATCACTCAGTCGACTTGATACACCACTATTTGCCAATATCTATATCACCACATCAAGGACACTCTTCGCAGGAGCATTTCTGAAAAAGATTATTGAACAATTATTGTTGTATATGATGAAAGGAGAACATAAAATAGTTTAATCGAATTTTTTACCTTGGAAGTTATAAAAAATATATATATTTATTTTCTTATTTTGAATGGAAGATAAAGTTTAATATTTACATAAATTACGTCAAGTTGCCACTATTTTGAAGATTTGACATTTTAGTGGTTTAAGCAAATAAAAAATGTAATAATCGGGTGTAGAAGGAATAAGATGCAAGTTCTGCCATACCATGTGTGACGTTTTGGCATTGTTCCTCTTCTTTTGGCTAAAAGGTACACTTAGTCACTGACCTATAGAAAGGCCGCTATGAAACATTGTTGGACAACAAGATTGATTGACAAGGAAACAAATTAAAACGGTGTTTGAAACATCACAGCAACATAAACATACTATCAGTGTTCACGAAAAGACAACAATTTACAGAAGAGCCCTCGTGATTATGGATGTTGCGATACTACTAATATTAAAAAAGTATCGATACATTTCTTTCGATACAAGTACTTTTTGTATCTATCAATACTTTAATTGTATCGATAAAAAAATACTGGTATTGAATGTATAGCATTAAATTATTTATTAACCGCCATAATAGTTCAAAAATCAAAAGTACTCGAATGGTCGAATGGTATCAAAGAATAATTCTTTTCTAGAAAAATTATTTGCACGCTTGGTAGAGAATTTATAAAATTCGGTCATCATACTAAAGTCTATACTTTATACGACTGTATTTGTTATTTCCATGAACCAGAAACTACAGTCCACAATACAATAGTGTCTATAGGTTTATAATAAACCTTTTTATCATAAATTATGTATACTGAGTTCATTTTTAGCTATGGAAATAGTAAAAAGTATTGCACAAAATATACAATATGTTTAGATTTACTGATTTATATACCGATTAGATGAAATATAAATTACAAATAATGATACAGGTACCTGGCGGAAACAATTAAAAATTTGTTTACATACAGCATTTTTATCTGTGGTTCATGAACCATAACTAGTTTTAGTTAAATATTAGTAAAATGGCATATTTTAAGATATACTAACATTTTGAATTCATTCTTAACTTGGAGAAAGAAAACTTTAAAATATAAAAATAATTTTTCATTTGATACTTATTCATATAGGTCGTTATCATATTTTATTGTTATAAATATTTTAATTATATTTGTTACGATGATAGGACTAAGTAAAAGGATCAATATTTTTTTTTCGATACTCATACCGGTCGTTACGTTTCGTTATTTTCATTCCATTCGTTACCAAGTGAAAGTATCGATACTTTTCTTTCGATATCATGTCTCTACCTGTAAAACCATAGATAATAAAAGGTTATTCTATTATCTATGGTTGCACCAATGGTCCTCGGTGGCAGCTTGCCTCCGTGTGCAGTCGGCCGGCGATGTGTTCATATCGTTATCAGTCACATGCATAGATAATATAAGAATATATTATCTTATATTATCTATGGTCACATGAAAATGTGTTCGTTTTTTTTATTTACTTTTATTAGAAATATTATAGCAATAGGTACAATTTATTATTTCAAAAAAAAAAAAAAGAAAAAAACATAATGGGTTATCTAACGATAATTAAGAGAGAGAGAGAGAGAGAGAGAAAAAAATAATAAAATAAAGCATCAATCAGGGCCGGCTCTAGACAAAATGTATAATAATATTAATATTTGACATGTGTCTAATGTAACTTCGGTTATTGCAAA